>NW_027478437.1:947299-990029 GCF_051014685.1 Ptiloglossa arizonensis | reverse complement strand
AAACGGAGAAAGAAACGGAGGAGCGAACAAAGAAACGGTGAAACGGAGAAACGGAGAAACGGAGAAACTGAGAAACCGAGAATCGGAGAAACGGAGAAACAGAGAAACCGAGAAACGGAGAAACCGAGAAACGGAGCACCGGAGAAACGGAGGAACGGAGAAACGGAGAAACGGAGAAACGGAGAAACGGAGAAACGGAGAAACGGAGAAGCGGAGAAACGGAGAAACGGAGAAACGGAGAAACGGAGAAACGGAGAAACGGAGAAACGGAGAAACGGAGAAACGGAGAAACGGAGAAACGGAGAAACGGAGAAACGGAGAAACGGAGAAACGGAGAAACGGAGAAACGGAGAAACGGAGAAACGGAGAAACGGAGAAACGGAGAAACGGAGAAACGGAGAAACGGAGAAACGGAGAAACGGAGAAACGGAGAAACGGAGAAACGGAGAAGCGAAGAAAGACACGAAGAAACGAAGAAAGAAACCGAGAAACGAAGAACGGAATGAAGAATAGAAGAAAGAAATGGAGAAACGAAGAAAGAAACGGAAAATCGAAGAAAGAAACGGAGAAACGAAGAAAGAAACGGAGAAACGAAGAAAGAAACGGAGAAACGAACAAAGAAACGGAGAAACGAACGAAGAAACGGAGAAACGGAGAAATAAATGGAGAAACGAAGAAATAAACGGAGAAACGGAGAAAGAAACGGAGGAGCGAACAAAGAAACGGTGAAACGGAGAAACGGAGAAACGGAGAAACTGAGAAACCGAGAATCGGAGAAACGGAGAAACAGAGAAACCGAGAAACGGAGAAACCGAGAAACGGAGCACCGGAGAAACGGAGGAACGGAGAAACGGAGGAACGGAGAAACGGAGAAACGGAGAAACGGAGAAACGGAGAAACGGAGAAACGGAGAAACGGAGAAACGGAGAAACGGAGAAACGGAGAAACGGAGAAACGGAGAAACGGAGAAACGGAGAAACGGAGAAACGGAGAAACGGAGAAACGGAGAAAAGGAGAAACGGAGAAACGGAGAAACGGAGAAACGGAGAAACGGAGAAACGGAGAAACGGAGAAACGGAGAAACGGAGAAACGGAGAAACGAAGGAAGAAACGGAGAAACGAAGAAAGAAACGAAGAAGCGAAGAAAGACACGAAGAAACGAAGAAAGAAACCGAGAAACGAAGAACGGAATGAAGAATAGAAGAAAGAAATGGAGAAACGAAGAAAGAAACGGAAAATCGGAGAAAGAAACGGAGAAACGAAGAAAGAAACGGAGAAACGAAGAAAGAAACGGAGAAACGAACAAAGAAACGGAGAAACGAACGAAGAAACGGAGAAACGGAGAAATAAATGGAGAAACGAAGAAATAAACGGAGAAACGGAGGAAGAAACGGAGGAACGAACAAAGAAACGGTGAAACGGAGAAACGGAGAAACGGAGAAACTGAGAAACCGAGAATCGGAGAAACGGAGAAACAGAGAAACAGAGAAACCGAGAAACGGAGAAACCGAGAAACGGAGCACCGGAGAAACGGAGGAACGGAGAAACGGAGGAACGGAGAAACGGAGAAACGGAGAAGCGGAGAAACGGAGAAACGGAGAATCGGAGAAACGGAGAAACGGAGAAACGGAGAAACGGAGAAACGGAGAAACGGAGAAACGGAGAAACGGAGAAACGGAGAAACGGAGAAACGGAGAAGCGGAGAAGCGGAGAAACGGAGAAACGGAGAAACGGAGAAACGGAGAAACGGAGAAACGGAGAAACGGAGAAACGGAAAAACGGAGAAACGGAGAAACGGAGAAACGGAGAAACGGAGAAACGGAGAAACGGAGAAACGGAGAAACGGAGAAACGGAGAAACGGAGAAACGGAGAAACGGAGAAACGGAGAAACGGAGAAACGGAGAAACGGAGAAACGGAGAAACGGAGAAACGGAGAAACGGAAAAACGGAGAAACGGAGAAACGGAGAAACGGAGAAACGGAGAAACGGAGAAACGGAGAAACGGAGAAACGGAGAAACGGAGAAACGGAGAAACGGAGAAACGGAGAAACGGAGAAACGGAGAAACGGAGAAACGGAGAAACGGAGAAACGGAGAAACGGAGAAACGGAGAAACGGAGAAACGGAGAAACGGAGAAACGAAGGAAGAAACGGAGAAACGAAGAAAGAAACGGAGAAACGGAGAAACGAAGAAAGAAACGGAGAAACGAACAAAGAAACGGAGAAACGAACGAAGAAACGGAGAAACGGAGAAATAAATGGAGAAACGAAGAAATAAACGGAGAAACGGAGAAAGAAACGGAGGAACGAACAAAGAAACGGTGAAACGGAGAAACGGAGAAACGGAGAAACTGAGAAACCGAGAAACGAAGAACGGAATGAAGAATAGAAGAAAGAAATGGAGAAACGAAGAAAGAAACGGAAAATCGAAGAAAGAAACGGAGAAACGAAGAACGAAACGGAGAAACGAAGAAAGAAACGGAGAAACGAACAAAGAAACGGAGAAACGAACGAAGAAACGGAGAAACGGAGAAATAAATGGAGAAACGAAGAAATAAACGGAGAAACGGAGAAAGAAACGGAGGAACGAACAAGGAAACGGTGAAACGGAGAAACGGAGAAACTGAGAAACCGAGAATCGGAGAAACGGAGAAACAGAGAAACCGAGAAACGGAGAAACCGAGAAACGGAGCACCGGAGAAACGGAGGAACGGAGAAAAGGAGGAACGGAGAAACGGAGAAACGGAGAAACGGAGAAACGGAGAAACGGAGAAACGGAGAAGCGGAGAAACGGAGAAACGGAGAAACGGAGAAACGGAGAAACGGAGAAACGGAGAAACGGAGAAACGGAGAAACGGAGAAACGGAGAAACGGAGAAACGGAGAAACGGAGAAACGGAGAAACGAAGGAAGAAACGGAGAAACGAAGAAAGAAACGGAGAAACGAAGAAAGAAACGGAGAAACGAAGAAAGAAACCGAGAAACGAAGAACGGAATGAAGAATAGAAGAAAGAAATGGAGAAACGAAGAAAGAAACGGAAAATCGGAGAAAGAAACGGAGAAACGAAGAAAGAAACGGAGAAACGAAGAAAGAAACGGAGAAACGAACAAAGAAACGGAGAAACGAACGAAGAAACGGAGAAAAGGAGAAATAAATGGAGAAACGAAGAAATAAACGGAGAAACGGAGAAAGAAACGGAGGAACGAAGAAATAAACGGAGAAACGGAGAAACCGAGAAACGGAGCACCGGAGAAACGGAGGAACGGAGAAACGGAGGAACGGAGAAACGGAGAAACGGAGAAACGGAGAAACGGAGAAACGGAGAAACGGAGAAACGGAGAAACGGAGAAACGGAGAAACGGAGAAACGGAGAAACGGAGAAACGGAGAAACGGAGAAACGGAGAAACGGAGAAACGGAGAAACGGAGAAACGGAGAAACGGAGAAACGAAGGAAGAAACGGAGAAACGAAGAAAGAAACGGAGAAACGAAGAAAGAAACGGAGAAACGAACAAAGAAACGGAGAAACGAACGAAGAAACGGAGAACCGGAGAAATAAATGGAGAAACGAAGAAATAAACGGAGAAACGGAGAAAGAAACGGAGGAACGAACAAAGAAACGGTGAAACGGAGAAACGGAGAAACGGAGAAACTGAGAAACCGAGAATCGGAGAAACGGAGAAACAGAGAAACAGAGAAACCGAGAAACGGAGAAACCGAGAAACGGAGCACCGGAGAAACGGAGGAACGGAGAAACGGAGGAACGGAGAAACGGAGAAACGGAGAAGCGGAGAAACGGAGAAACGGAGAATCGGAGAAACGGAGAAACGGAGAAACGGAGAAACGGAGAAACGGAGAAACGGAGAAACGGAGAAACGGAGAAACGGAGAAACGGAGAAACGGAGAAACGGAGAAACGGAGAAACGGAGAAACGGAGAAACGGAGAAACGGAGAAACGGAGAAACGGAGAAACGAAGGAAGAAACGGAGAAAGAAACGGAGAAACGAAGAAAGAAACGAAGAAGCGAAGAAAGACACGAAGAAACGAAGAAAGAAACCGAGAAACGAAGAACGGAATGAAGAATAGAAGAAAGAAATGGAGAAACGAAGAAAGAAACGGAAAATCGAAGAAAGAAACGGAGAAACGAAGAAAGAAACGGAGAAACGAAGAAAGAAACGGAGAAACGAACAAAGAAACGGAGAAACAAACGAAGAAACGGAGAAACGGAGAAATAAATGGAGAAACGAAGAAATAAACGGAGAAACGGAGAAAGAAACGGAGGAGCGAACAAAGAAACGGTGAAACGGAGAAACGGAGAAACGGAGAAACTGAGAAACCGAGAATCGGAGAAACGGAGAAACAGAGAAACCGAGAAACGGAGAAACCGAGAAACGGAGCACCGGAGAAACGGAGGAACGGAGAAACGGAGAAACGGAGAAACGGAGAAACGGAGAAACGGAGAAACGGAGAAGCGGAGAAACGGAGAAACGGAGAAACGGAGAAACGGAGAAACGGAGAAACGGAGAAACGGAGAAACGGAGAAACGGAGAAACGGAGAAACGGAGAAACGGAGAAACGGAGAAACGGAGAAACGGAGAAACGGAGAAACGGAGAAACGAAGGAAGAAACGGAGAAAGAAACGGAGAAACGAAGAAAGAAACGAAGAAGCGAAGAAAGACACGAAGAAACGAAGAAAGAAACCGAGAAACGAAGAACGGAATGAAGAATAGAAGAAAGAAATGGAGAAACGAAGAAAGAAACGGAAAATCGGAGAAAGAAACGGAGAAACGAAGAAAGAAACGGAGAAACGAAGAAAGAAACGGAGAAACGAACAAAGAAACGGAGAAACGAACGAAGAAACGGAGAAACGGAGAAATAAATGGAGAAACGAAGAAATAAACGGAGAAACGGAGAAAGAAACGGAGGAACGAACAAAGAAACGGTGAAACGGAGAAACGGAGAAACGGAGAAACTGAGAAACCGAGAATCGGAGAAACGGAGAAACAGAGAAACAGAGAAACCGAGAAACGGAGAAACCGAGAAACGGAGCACCGGAGAAACGGAGGAACGGAGAAACGGAGGAACGGAGAAACGGAGAAACGGAGAAGCGGGGAAACGGAGAAACGGAGAATCGGAGAAACGGAGAAACGGAGAAACGGAGAAACGGAGAAACGGAGAAACGGAGAAACGGAGAAACGGAGAAACGGAGAAACGGAGAAACGGAGAAACGGAGAAGCGGAGAAGCGGAGAAACGGAGAAACGGAGAAACGGAGAAACGGAGAAACGGAGAAACGGAGAAACGGAGAAACGGAAAAACGGAGAAACGGAGAAACGGAGAAACGGAGAAACGGAGAAACGGAGAAACGGAGAAACGGAGAAACGGAGAAACGGAGAAACGGAGAAACGGAGAAACGGAGAAACGGAGAAACGGAGAAACGGAGAAACGGAGAAACGGAGAAACGGAGAAACGGAGAAACGGAGAAACGGAGAAACGGAGAAACGGAGAAACGAAGGAAGAAACGGAGAAACGAAGAAAGAAACGGAGAAACGGATAAACGAAGAAAGAAACGGAGAAACGAACAAAGAAACGGAGAAACGAACGAAGAAACGGAGAAACGGAGAAATAAATGGAGAAACGAAGAAATAAACGGAGAAACGGAGAAAGAAACGGAGGAACGAACAAAGAAACGGTGAAACGGAGAAACGGAGAAACGGAGAAACTGAGAAACCGAGAAACGAAGAACGGAATGAAGAATAGAAGAAAGAAATGGAGAAACGAAGAAAGAAACGGAAAATCGAAGAAAGAAACGGAGAAACGAAGAACGAAACGGAGAAACGAAGAAAGAAACGGAGAAACGGAGAAAGAAACGGAGGAACGAACAAAGAAACGGTGAAACGGAGAAACGGAGAAACGGAGCACCGGAGAAACGGAGGAACGGAGAAACGGAGGAACGGAGAAACGGAGGAACGGAGAAACGGAGAAACGGAGAAACGGAGAAACGGAGAAACGGAGAAACGGAGAAACGGAGAAACGGAGAAGCGGAGAAACGGAGAAACGGAGAAACGGAGAAACGGAGAAACGGAGAAACGGAGAAACGGAGAAACGGAGAAACGGAGAAACGGAGAAACGGAGAAACGGAGAAACGGAGAAACGGAGAAACGGAGAAACGGAGAAGCGGAGAAACGGAGAAACGGAGAAACGGAGAAACGGAGAAACGGAGAAACGGAGAAACGGAGAAACGGAGAAACGGAGAAACGGAGAAACGGAGAAACGGAGAAACGGAGAAACGGAGAAACGAAGGAAGAAACGGAGAAACGAAGAAAGAAACGGAGAAACGAAGAAAGAAACGGAGAAGCGAAGAAAGACACGAAGAAACGAAGAAAGAAACCGAGAAACGAAGAACGGAATGAAGAATAGAAGAAAGAAATGGAGAAACGAAGAAAGAAACGGAAAATCGAAGAAAGAAACGGAGAAACGAAGAAAGAAACGGAGAAACGAACAAAGAAACGGAGAAACGAACAAAGAAACGGAGAAACGAACGAAGAAACGGAGAAAAGGAGAAATAAATGGAGAAACGAAGAAATAAACGGAGAAACGGAGAAAGAAACGGAGGAACGAACAAAGAAACGGTGAAACGGAGAAACGGAGAAACGGAGCACCGGAGAAACGGAGGAACGGAGAAACGGAGGAACGGAGAAACGGAGGAACGGAGAAACGGAGAAACGGAGAAACGGAGAAACGGAGAAACGGAGAATCGGAGAAACGGAGAAACGGAGAAACGGAGAAACGGAGAAACGGAGAAACGGAGAAACGGAGAAACGGAGAAACGGAGAAACGGAGAAACGGAGAAACGGAGAAACGGAGAAACGGAGAAACGGAGAAACGGAGAAGCGGAGAAGCGGAGAAACGGAGAAACGGAGAAACGGAGAAACGGAGAAACGGAGAAACGGAGAAACGGAGAAACGGAGAAACGGAAAAACGGAGAAACGGAGAAACGGAGAAACGGAGAAACGGAGAAACGGAGAAACGGAGAAACGGAGAAACGGAGAAACGGAGAAACGGAGAAACGGAGAAACGGAGAAACGGAGAAACGGAGAAACGGAGAAACGGAGAAACGGAGAAACGAAGGAAGAAACGGAGAAACGAAGAAAGAAACGGAGAAACGAAGAAAGAAACGGAGAAACGAACAAAGAAACGGAGAAACGAACGAAGAAACGGAGAAACGGAGAAATAAATGGAGAAACGAAGAAATAAACGGAGAAACGGAGAAAGAAACGGAGGAACGAACAAAGAAACGGTGAAACGGAAAGAAAACAAGAAAGAAGAAAGAACGGAGAAACTGAGAAACCGAGAATCGGAGAAACGGAGAAACAGAGAAACAGAGAAACCGAGAAACGGAGAAACCGAGAAACGGAGCACCGGAGAAACGGAGGAACGGAGAAACGGAGGAACGGAGAAACGGAGAAACGGAGAAGCGGAGAAACGGAGAAACGGAGAATCGGAGAAACGGAGAAACGGAGAAACGGAGAAACGGAGAAACGGAGAAACGGAGAAACGGAGAAACGGAGAAACGGAGAAACGGAGAAACGGAGAAACGGAGAAACGGAGAAACGGAGAAACGGAGAAGCGGAGAAGCGGAGAAACGGAGAAACGGAGAAACGGAGAAACGGAGAAACGGAGAAACGGAGAAACGGAGAAACGGAGAAACGGAGAAACGGAGAAACGGAGAAACGGAGAAACGGAGAAACGGAGAAACGGAGAAACGGAGAAACGGAGAAACGGAGAAACGGAGAAACGGAGAAACGGAGAAACGGAGAAACGGAGAAACGGAGAAACGGAGAAACGGAGAAACGGAGAAACGGAGAAACGGAGAAACGGAGAAACGGAGAAACGGAGAAACGGAGAAACGGAGAAACGGAGAAACGGAGAAACGGAGAAACGGAGAAACGGAGAAACGGAGAAACGGAGAAACGGAGAAACGGAGAAACGGAGAAACGAAGGAAGAAACGGAGAAACGAAGAAAGAAACGGAGAAACGAAGAAAGAAACGGAGAAGCGAAGAAAGACACGAAGAAACGAAGAAAGAAACCGAGAAACGAAGAACGGAATGAAGAATAGAAGAAAGAAATGGAGAAACGAAGAAAGAAACGGAAAATCGAAGAAAGAAACGGAGAAACGAAGAAAGAAACGGAGAAACGAAGAAAGAAACGGAGAAACGAACAAAGAAACGGAGAAACGAACGAAGAAACGGAGAAACGGAGAAATAAATGGAGAAGCGAAGAAATAAACGGAGAAACGGAGAAAGAAGCGGAGGAACGAACAAAGAAACGGTGAAACGGAGAAACTGAGAAACCGAGAAACGGAGAAACGGAGAAACAGAGAAACCGAGAAACGGAGAAACCGAGAAACGGAGCACCGGAGAAACGGAGGAACGGAGAAACGGAGGAACGGAGAAACGGAGAAACGGAGAAACGTAGAAACGGAGAAACGGAGAAACGGAGAAGCGGAGAAACGGAGAAACGGAGAAACGGAGAAACGGAGAAACGGAGAAACGGAGAAACGGAGAAACGGAGAAACGGAGAAACGGAGAAACGGAGAAACGGAGAAACGGAGAAACGGAGAAACGGAGAAACGGAGAAACGGAGAAACGGAGAAACGGAGAAACGGAGAAACGGAGAAGCGAAGAAAGACACGAAGAAACGAAGAAAGAAACCGAGAAACGTAGAACGGAATGAAGAATAGCAGAAAGAAATGGAGAAACGTAGAAAGAAACGGAAAATCGAAGAAAGAAACGGAGAAACGCAGATAGAAACGGAGAAACGAAGAAAGAAACGGAGAAACGAACAAAGAAACGGAGAAACGAACAAAGAAACGGAGAAACGGAGAAATGAATGGAGAAACGAAGAAATAAACGGAGAAACGGAGAAAGAAACGGAGGAACGAAGAAGTAAACGGAGAAACGGAGAAAGAATCGGAGGAACGAAAAAAGAAACGGTGAAACGGAGAAACGGACAAACGGAGAAACTGAGAAACCGAGAATCGGAGAAACGGAGAAACAGAGAAACCGAGAAACGGAGAAACCGGAGAAACGGAGGAACGGAGAAACGGAGGAACGGAGAAACGGAGGAACGGAGAAACGGAGAAACGGAGAAACGGAGAAACGGAGAAACGGAGAAACGGAGAAACGGAGAAACGGAGAAACGGAGAAACGGAGAAACGGAGAAACGGAGAAACGGAGAAACGGAGAAACGGAGAAACGGAGAAACGGAGAAACGGAGAAACGGAGAAACGGAGAAACGGAGAAACGGAGAAACGGAGAAACGGAGAAACGGAGAAACGGAGAAACGGAGAAACGGAGAAACGGAGAAACGGAGAAACGAAGGAAGAAACGGAGAAACGAAGAAAGAAACGGAGAAACGAAGAAAGAAACGGAGAAGCGAAGAAAGACACGAAGAAACGAAGAAAGAAACCGAGAAACGAAGAACGGAATGAAGAATAGAAGAAAGAAATGGAGAAACGAAGAAAGAAACGGAAAATCGAAGAAAGAAACGGAGAAACGAAGAAAGAAACGGAGAAACGAACAAAGAAACGGAGAAACGAACAAAGAAACGGAGAAACGGACGAAGAAACGGAGAAACGGAGAAATAAATGGAGAAACGGAGAAATAAACGGAGAAACGGAGAAAGAAACGGAGGAACGAAGAAATAAACGGAGAAACGGAGAAAGAAACGGAGGAACGAACAAAGAAACGGTGAAACGGAGAAACGGAGAAACGGAGAAACGGAGAAACTGAGAAACCGAGAAACGGAGAAACGGAGAAACAGAGAAACCGAGAAACGGAGAAACCGAGAAACGGAGCACCGGAGAAACGGAGGAACGGAGAAACGGAGGAACGGAGAAACGGAGAAACGGAGAAACTGAGAAACGGAGAAACGGAGAAACGGAGAAACGGAGAAGCGGAGAAGCGGAGAAACGGAGAAACGGAGAAACGGAGAAACGGAGAAACGGAGAAACGGAGAAACGGAGAAACGGAGAAACGGAGAAACGGAGAAACGGAGAAACGGAGAAACGGAGAAACGGAGAAACGGAGAAACGGAGAAACGGAGAAACGGAGAAACGGAGAAACGGAGAAACGGAGAAACGGAGAAACGTAGAAACGGAGAAACGGAGAAACGGAGAAACGGAGAAACGGAGAAACGGAGAAACGGAGAAACGGAGAAACGGATAAACGGATAAACGGAGAAACGGAGAAACGGAGAAACGGAGAAACGGAGAAACGGATAAACGGATAAACGGAGAAACGGAGAAACGGAGAAACGGAGAAACGGAGAAACGGAGAAACGGAGAAACGGAGAAACGGAGAAACGGAGAAACGGAGAAACGGAGAAACGGAGAAACGGAGAAACGGAGAAACGGAGAAACGGAGAAACGGAGAAACGGAGAAACGGAGAAACGGAGAAACGGAGAAACGGAGAAACGGAGAAACGGAGAAACGGAGAAACGGAGAAACGGAGAAACGGAGAAACGAAGGAAGAAACGGAGAAACGAAGAAAGAAACGGAGAAACGAAGAAAGAAACGGAGAAGCGAAGAAAGACACGAAGAAACGAAGAAAGAAACCGAGAAACGAAGAACGGAATGAAGAATAGAAGAAAGAAATGGAGAAACGAAGAAAGAAACGGAAAATCGAAGAAAGAAACGGAGAAACGAAGAAAGAAACGGAGAAACGAAGAAAGAAACGGAGAAACGAACTAAGAAACGGAGAAACGGACGAAGAAACGGAGAAACGGAGAAATAAATGGAGAAGCGAAGAAATAAACGGAGAAACGGAGAAAGAAGCGGAGGAACGAAGAAATAAACGGAGAAACGGAGAAAGAAACGGAGGAACGAACAAAGAAACGGTGAAACGGAGAACCGGAGAAACGGAGAAACGGAGAAACTGAGAAACTGAGAAACGGAGAAACGGAGAAACAGAGAAACCGAGAAACGGAGAAACCGAGAAACGGAGCACCGGAGAAACGGAGGAACGGAGAAACGGAGGAACGGAGAAACGGAGAAACGGAGAAACGGAGAAACGGAGAAACTGAGAAACCGAGAAACGGAGAAACGGAGAAACAGAGAAACCGAGAAACAGAGAAACAGAGAAACGGAGCACCGGAGAAACGGAGGAACGGAGAAACGGAGAAACGGAGAAACGGAGAAACGGAGAAACGGAGAAACGGAGAAACGGAGAAACGGAGAAACGAAGAAACGGAGAAACGGAGAAACGGAGAAACGGAGAAACGGAGAAACGGAGAAACGGAGAAACGGAGAAACGGAGAAACGGAGAAACGGAGAAACGGAGAAACGGAGAAACGGAGAAACGGAGAAACGGAGAAGCGAAGAAAGACACGAAGAAACGAAGAAAGAAACCGAGAAACGTAGAACGGAATGAAGAATAGCAGAAAGAAATAGAGAAACGTAGAAAGAAACGGAAAATCGAAGAAAGAAACGGAGAAACGCAGATAGAAACGGAGAAACGAAGAAAGAAACGGAGAAACGAACAAAGAAACGGAGAAACGAACAAAGAAACGGAGAAACGGAGAAATAAATGGAGAAACGAAGAAATAAACGGAGAAACGGAGAAAGAAACGGAGGAACGAAGAAGTAAACGGAGAAACGGAGAAAGAATCGGAGGAACGAAAAAAGAAACGGTGAAACGGAGAAACGGACAAACGGAGAAACTGAGAAACCGAGAATCGGAGAAACGGAGAAACAGAGAAACCGAGAAACGGAGAAACCGAGAAACGGAGCACCGGAGAAACGGAGGAACGGAGAAACGGAGGAACGGAGAAACGGAGAAACGGAGAAACGGAGAAACGGAGAAACGGAGAAACGGAGAAACGGAGAAACGGAGAAACGGAGAAACGGAGAAACGGAGAAACGGAGAAACGGAGAAACGTAGAAACGGAGAAACGGAGAAACGGAGAAACGGAGAAACGGAGAAACGGAGAAACGGAGAAACGGAGAAACGGAGAAACGGAGAAACGGAGAAACGGAGAAACGGAGAAACGAAGGAAGAAACGGAGAAACGAAGAAAGAAACGGAGGAACGAAGAAAGAAACGGAGAAGCGAAGAAAGACACGAAGAAACGAAGAAAGAAACCGAGAAACGAAGAACGGAATGAAGAATAGAAGAAAGAAATGGAGAAACGAAGAAAGAAACGGAAAATCGAAGAAAGAAACGGAGAAACGAAGAAAGAAACGGAGAAACGAACAAAGAAACGGAGAAACGAACAAAGAAACGGAGAAACCGACGAAGAAACGGAGAAACGGAGAAATAAATGGAGAAACGAAGAAATAAACGGAGAAACGGAGAAAGAAACGGAGGAACGAAGAAATAAACGGAGAAACGGAGAAAGAAACGGAGGAACGAACAAAGAAACGGTGAAACGGAGAAACGGAGAAACGGAGAAACGGAGAAACTGAGAAACCGAGAAACGGAGAAACGGAGAAACAGAGAAACCGAGATACGGAGAAACCGAGAAACGGAGCACCGGAGAAACGGAGGAACGGAGAAACGGAGGAACGGAGAAACGGAGAAACGGAGAAACTGAGAAACGGAGAAACGGAGAAGCGGAGAAGCGGAGAAACGGAGAAACGGAGAAACGAGAAACGGAGAAACGGAGAAACGGAGAAACGGAGAAACGGAGAAACGGAGAAACGGAGAAACGGAGAAACGGAGAAACGGAGAAACGGAGAAACGGAGAAACGGAGAAACGGAGAAACGGAGAAACGGAGAAACGGAGAAACGGAGAAACGGAGAAACGGAGAAACGAAGGAAGAAACGGAGAAACGAAGAAAGAACGGAGAAACGAAGAAAGAAACGGAGAAGCGAAGAAAGACACGAAGAAACGAAGAAAGAAACCGAGAAACGAAGAACGGAATGAAGAATAGAAGAAAGAAATGGAGAAACGAAGAAAGAAACGGAAAATCGAAGAAAGAAACGGAGAAACGAAGAAAGAAACGGAGAAACGAAGAAAGAAACGGAGAAACGAACTAAGAAACGGAGAAACTGACGAAGAAACGGAGAAACAGAGAAATAAATGGAGAAGCGAAGAAATAAACGGAGAAACGGAGAAAGAAGCGGAGGAACGAAGAAATAAACGGAGAAACGGAGAAAGAAACGGAGGAACGAACAAAGAAACGGTGAAACGGAGAACCGGAGAAACGGAGAAACGGAGAAACTGAGAAACTGAGAAACGGAGAACGGAGAAACAGAGAAACCGAGAAACGGAGAAACCGAGAAAACGGAGCACCGGAGAAACGGAGGAACGGAGAAACGGAGGAACGGAGAAACGGAGAAACGGAGAAACGGAGAAACGGAGAAACGGAGAAACGGAGAAGCGGAGAAACGGAGAAACGGAGAAACGGAGAAACGGAGAAACGGAGAAACGGAGAAACGGAGAAACGGAGAAACGGAGAAACGAAGGAAGAAACGGAGAAACGAAGAAAGAAACGGAGAAGCGAAGAAAGAAACCGAGAAACGAAGAACGGAATGAAGAATAGAAGAAAGAAATGGAGAAACGAAGAAAGAAACGGAAAATCGAAGAAAGAAACGGAGAAACGAAGAAAGAAACGGAGAAACGAAGAAGGAAACGGTGAAACGGAGAAACGAAGAAACGGAGAAACTGAGAAACCGAGAAACGGAGAAACGGAGAAACAGAGAAACCGAGAAACAGAGAAACAGAGAAACGGAGCACCGGAGAAACGGAGGAACGGAGAAACGGAGAAACGGAGAAACGGAGAAACGGAGAAACGGAGAAACGGAGAAACGGAGAAACGGAGAAACGGAGAAACGGAGAAACGGAGAAACGGAGAAACGGAGAAACGGAGAAACGAAGGAAGAAACGGAGAAACGAAGAAAGAAACGGAGAAGCGAAGAAAGAAGCCGAGAAACGAAGAACGGAATGAAGAATAGAAGAAAGAAATGGAGAAACGAAGAAAGAAACGGAAAATCGAAGAAAGAAACGGAGAAACGAAGAAAGAAACGGAGAAACGAAGAAGGAAACGGTGAACCGGAGAAACGGAGAAACGGAGAAACTGAGAAACCGAGAAACGGAGAAACGGAGAAACAGAGAAACCGAGAAACAGAGAAACGGAGAAACGGAGAAACGGAGAAACGGAGAAACGGAGAAACGGAGAAACGAAGAAACGGAGAAACGGAGAAACGGAGAAACGAAGGAAGAAACGGAGAAACGGAGAAACGGAGAAACGAAGAAAGAAACGGAGAAGCGAAGAAAGACACGAAGAAACGAAGAAAGAAACCGAGAAACGAAGAACGGAATGAAGAATAGAAGAAAGAAATGGAGAAACGAAGAAAGAAACGGAAAATCGAAGAAAGAAACGGAGAAACGAAGAAAGAAACGGAGAAACGAACAAAGAAACGAGAAACGGACGAAGAAACGGAGAAACGGAGAAATAAATGGAGAAGCGAAGAAATAAACGGAGAAACGGAGAAAGAAGCGGAGGAACGAAGAAATAAACGGAGAAACGGAGAAAGAAACGGAGGAACGAACAAAGAAACGGTGAAACGGAGAAACGGAGAAACGGAGAAACGGAGAAACGGAGAAACTGAGAAACCGAGAAACGGAGAAACGGAGAAACAGAGAAACCGAGAAACGGAGAAACCGAGAAACGGAGCACCGGAGAAACGGAGGAACGGAGAAACGGAGGAACGGAGAAACGGAGAAACGGAGAAACGGAGAAACGGAGAAACGGAGAAACGGAGAAGCGGAGAAACGGAGAAACGGAGAAACGGAGAAACGGAGAAACGGAGAAACGGAGAAACGGAGAAACGAAGGAAGAAACGGAGAAACGAAGAAAGAAACGGAGAAGCGAAGAAAGAAACCGAGAAACGAAGAAAGAAACGGAGAAACGAACAAAGAAACGGAGAAACGAACAAAGAAACGGAGAAACGAACAAAGAAACGGTGAAACGGAGAAACGGAGAAACGGAGAAACTGAGAAACCGAGAATCGGAGAAACGGAGAAACAGAGAAACCGAGAAACGGAGAAACCGAGAAACGGAGCACCGGAGAAACGGAGGAACGGAGGAACGGAGAAACGGAGGAACGGAGAAACGGAGAAACGGAGAAACGGAGAAACGGAGAAACGGAGAAACGGAGAAGCGGAGAAACGGAGAAACGAAGGAAGAAACGGAGAAACGAAGAAAGAAACGGAGAAACGAAGAAAGAAACGGAGAAGCGAAGAAACGGAGAAACGGAGAAACGAAGGAAGAAACGGAGAAACGAAGAAAGAAACGGAGAAACGAAGAAAGAAACGGAGAAACGAAGAAAGAAACGGAGAAACGAACAAAGAAACGGAGAAACGAACAAAGAAACGGAGAAACGAACAAAGAAACGGTGAAACGGGGAAACGGAGAAACGGAGAAACTGAGAAACCGAGAATCGGAGAAACGGAGAAACAGAGAAACCGAGAAACGGAGAAACCGAGAAACGGAGCACCGGAGAAACGGAGGAACGGAGGAACGGAGAAACGGAGGAACGGAGAAACGGAGAAACGGAGAAACGGAGAAACGGAGAAACGGAGAAACGGAGAAGCGGAGAAACGGAGAAACGGAGAAACGGAGAAACGAAGGAAGAAACGGAGAAACGAAGAAAGAAACGGAGAAACGAAGAAAGAAACGGAGAAGCGAAGAAACGGAGAAACGGAGAAACGAAGGAAGAAACGGAGAAACGAAGAAAGAAACGGAGAAACGAAGAAAGAAACGGAGAAGCGAAGAAAGACACGAAGAAACGAACAAAGAAACGGAGAAACGAACGAAGAAACGGAGAAACGGAGAAATAAATCGAGAAACGAAGAAATAAACGGAGAAACGGAGAAAGAAACGGAGGAACGAACAAAGAAACGGTGAAACGGAGAAACGGAGAAACTGAGAAACCGAGAATCGGAGAAACGGAGAAACAGAGAAACCGAGAAACGGAGAAACCGAGAAACGGAGCACCGGAGAAACGGAGGAACGGAGAAACGGAGGAACGGAGAAACGGAGAAACGGAGAAACGGAGAAACGGAGAAACGGAGAAACGGAGAAACGGAGAAGCGGAGAAACGGAGAAACGGAGAAACGGAGAAACGGAGAAACGGGGAAACGGAGAAACGGAGAAACGGAGAAACGGAGAAACGGAGAAACGGAGAAACGGAGAAACGGAGAAACGATGGAAGAAACGGAGAAACGAAGAAAGAAACGGAGAAACGAAGAAAGAAACGGAGAAGCGAAGAAAGACACGAAGAAACGAAGAAAGAAACCGAGAAACGAAGAACGGAATGAAGAATAGAAGAAAGAAATGGAGAAACGAAGAAAGAAACGGAAAATCGAAGAAAGAAACGGAGAAACGAAGAAAGAAACGGAGAAACGAAGAAAGAAACGGAGAAACGAACAAAGAAACGGAGAAACGAACGAAGAAACGGAGAAACGGAGAAATAAATGGAGAAACGAAGAAATAACGGAGAAACGGAGAAAGAAACGGAGGAACGAAGAAATAAACGGAGAAACGGAGAAACCGAGAAACGGAGCACCGGAGAAACGGAGGAACGGAGAAACGGAGGAACGGAGAAACGGAGAAACGGAGAAACGGAGAAACGGAGAAACGGAGAAACGGAGAAACGGAGAAACGGAGAAACGGAGAAACGGAGAAACGGAGAAACGGAGAAACGGAGAAACGGAGAAACGGAGAAACGAAGGAAGAAACGGAGAAACGAAGAAAGAAACGGAGAAGCGAAGAAAGAAACCGAGAACGAAGAACGGAATGAAGATAGAAGAAAGAAATGGAGAAACGAAGAAAGAAACGGAAAATCGAAGAAAGAAACGGAGAAACGAAGAAAGAAACGGAGAAACGAAGAAGGAAACGGTGAAACGGAGAAACGGAGAAACGGAGAAACTGAGAAACCGAGAAACGGAGAAACGGAGAAACAGAGAAACCGAGAAACAGAGAAACAGAGAAACGGAGCACCGGAGAAACAGAGGAACGGAGAAACGGAGAAACGGAGAAACGGAGAAACGGAGAAACGGAGAAACGGAGAAACGGAGAAACGGAGAAACGGAGAAACGGAGAAACGGAGAAACGGAGAAACGGAGAAACGGAGAAACGGAGAAACGGAGAAACGGAGAAACGGAGAAACGGAGAAACGGAGAAACGGAGAAACGGCGAAACGGAGAATCGGAGAAACGGAGAAACGGAGAAACGGAGAAACGAAGGAAGAAACGGAGAAGCGAAGAAAGACACGAAGAAACGAAGAAAGAAACCGAGAAAAAAAGAACGGAATGAAGAATAGAAAAAAGAAATGGAGAAACGTAGAAAGAAACGGAAAATCGAAGAAAGAAACGGAGAAACGAAGAAAGAAACGGAGAAACGAAGAAAGAAACGGAGAAACGAACAAAGAAACGGAGAAACGAACAAAGAAACGGAGAAACGAACAAAGAAACGGAGAAACGGAGGAATAAATGGAGAAACGAAGAAATAAACGGAGAAACGCAGAAAGAAACGGAGAACGAAGAAATAAACGGAGAAACGGAGAAAGAAACGGAGGAACGAACAAAGAAACGGTGAAACGGAGAAACGGAGAAACGGAGAAACGGAGAAACTGAGAAACCGAGAAACGGAGAAACGGAGAAACAGAGAAACCGAGAAACAGAGGAACAGAGAAACGGAGCACCGGAGAAACGGAGGAACGGAGAAACGGAGAAACGGAGAAACGGAGAAACGGAGAAACGGAGAAACGGAGAAACGAAGGAAGAAACGGAGAAACGAAGAAAGAAACGGAGAAGCGAAGAAAGAAACCGAGAAACGAAGAACGGAATGAAGAATAGAAGAAAGAAACGGAAAATCGAAGAAAGAAACGGAGAAACGCAGATAGAAACGGAGAAACGAAGAAAGAAACGGAGAAACGGAGAAAGAAACGGAGGAACGAAGAAGTAAACGGAGAAACGGAGAAAGAATCGGAGGAACGAAAAAAGTAACGGTGAAACGGAGAAACGGAGAAACGGAGAAACTGAGAAACCGAGAAACGGAGAAACGGAGAAACAGAGAAACCGAGAAAAAGAGAAACAGAGAAACGGAGCACCGGAGAAACGGAGAAACGGAGGAACGGAGAAACGGAGAAACGGAGAAACGGAGAAACGGAGAAACGGAGAAACGGAGAAACGGAGAAACGGAGAAACGGAGAAACGGAGAAACGGAGAAACGGAGAAACGGAGAAACGGAGAAACGGCGAAACGGAGAATCGGAGAAACGGAGAAACGGAGAAACGAAGGAAGAAACGGAGAAGCGAAGAAAGACACGAAGAAACGAAGATAGAAACCGAGAAAAAAAGAACGGAATGAAGAATAGAAGAAAGAAATGGAGAAACGTAGAAAGAAACGGAAAATCGAAGAAAGAAACGGAGAAACGAAGAAAGAAACGGAGAATCGAAGAAAGAAACGGAGAAACGAACAAAGAAACAGAGAAACGAACAAAGAAACGGAGAAACGAACAAAGAAACGGAGAAATAAATGGAGAATCGAAGAAATAAACGGAGAAACGCAGAAAGAAACGGAGAAACGAAGAAATAAACGGAGAAACGCAGAAAGAAACGGAGGAACGAAGAAATAAACGGAGAAACGGAGAAAGAAACGGAGGAACGAACAAAGAAACGGTGAAACGGAGAAACGGAGAAACGGAGAAACGGAGAAACGGAGAAACGGAGAAACGGAGAAACGGAGAAACGGAGAAACGGAGAAACGGAGAAACGGAGAAACGGAAAAACGGTGAAACGGAGAAACGGAGAAACGGAGAAACGGAGAAACGGAGAAACGAAGGAAGAAACGGAGAAACGAAGAAAGAAACGGAGAAACGAAGAAAGAAACGGAGAAGCGAAGAAAGACACGAAGAAACGAAGAAAGAAACCGAGAAACGAAGAACGGAATGAAGAATAGAAGAAAGAAATGGAGAAACGAAGAAAGAAACGGAAAATCGAAGAAAGAAACGGAGAAACGGAGAAACGGAGAAACGGAGAAACGGAGAAACGGAGAAACGGAGAAACGGAGAAACGGAGAAACGGAGAAACGGAGAAACGGCGAAACGGAGAATCGGAGAAACGGAGAAACGGAGAAACGAAGGAAGAAACGGAGAAGCGAAGAAAGACACGAAGAAACGAAGATAGAAACCGAGAAAAAAAGAACGGAATGAAGAATAGAAGAAAGAAATGGAGAAACGTAGAAAGAAACGGAAAATCGAAGAAAGAAACGGAGAAACGAAGAAAGAAACGGAGAATCGAAGAAAGAAACGGAGAAACGAACAAAGAAACAGAGAAACGAACAAAGAAACGGAGAAACGAACAAAGAAACGGAGAAATAAATGGAGAATCGAAGAAATAAACGGAGAAACGCAGAAAGAAACGGAGAAACGAAGAAATAAACGGAGAAACGCAGAAAGAAACGGAGGAACGAAGAAATAAACGGAGAAACGGAGAAAGAAACGGAGGAACGAACAAAGAAACGGTGAAACGGAGAAACGGAGAAACGGAGAAACGGAGAAACGGAGAAACGGAGAAACGGAGAAACGGAGAAACGGAGAAACGGAGAAACGGAGAAACGGAGAAACGGAGAAACGGAGAAACGGAGAAACGGAGAAACGAAGGAAGAAACGGAGAAACGAAGAAAGAAACGGAGAAACGAAGAAAGAAACGGAGAAGCGAAGAAAGACACGAAGAAACGAAGAAAGAAACCGAGAAACGAAGAACGGAATGAAGAATAGAAGAAAGAAATGGAGAAACGAAGAAAGAAACGGAAAATCGAAGAAAGAAACGGAGAAACGAAGAAAGAAACGGAGAAACGAACAAAGAAACGGAGAAACGGACGAAGAAACGGAGAAACGGAGAAATAAATGGAGAAGCGAAGAAATAAACGGAGAAACGGAGAAAGAAGCGGAGGAACGAAGAAATAAACCGAGAAAAAAAGAACGGAATGAAGAATAGAAAAAAGAAATGGAGAAACGTAGAAAGAAACGGAAAATCGAAGAAAGAAACGGAGAAACGAAGAAAGAAACGGAGAAACGAAGAAAGAAACGGAGAAACGAAGAAAGAAACGGAGAAACGAACAAAGAAACGGAGAAACGAACAAAGAAACGGAGAAACGAACAAAGAAACGGTGAAACGGGGAAACGGAGAAACGGAGAAACTGAGGAACCGAGAATCGGAGAAACGGAGAAACAGAGAAACCGAGAAACGGAGAAACCGAGAAACGGAGCACCGGAGAAACGGAGGAACGGAGGAACGGAGAAACGGAGGAACGGAGAAACGGAGAAACGGAGAAACGGAGAAACGGAGAAACGGAGAAACGGAGAAGCGGAGAAACGGAGAAACGGAGAAACGGAGAAACGAAGGAAGAAACGGAGAAACGAAGAAAGAAACGGAGAAACGAAGAAAGAAACGGAGAAGCGAAGAAACGGAGAAACGGAGAAACGAAGGAAGAAACGGAGAAACGAAGAAAGAAACGGAGAAACGAAGAAAGAAACGGAGAAGCGAAGAAAGACACGAAGAAACGAACAAAGAAACGGAGAAACGAACGAAGAAACGGAGAAACGGAGAAATAAATCGAGAAACGAAGAAATAAACGGAGAAACGGAGAAAGAAACGGAGGAACGAACAAAGAAACGGTGAAACGGAGAAACGGAGAAACTGAGAAACCGAGAATCGGAGAAACGGAGAAACAGAGAAACCGAGAAACGGAGAAACCGAGAAACGGAGCACCGGAGAAACGGAGGAACGGAGAAACGGAGGAACGGAGAAACGGAGAAACGGAGAAACGGAGAAACGGAGAAACGGAGAAACGGAGAAACGGAGAAGCGGAGAAACGGAGAAACGGAGAAACGGAGAAACGGAGAAACGGAGAAACGGAGAAACGGAGAAACGGAGAAACGGAGAAACGGAGAAACGGAGAAACGGAGAAACGGAGAAACGATGGAAGAAACGGAGAAACGAAGAAAGAAACGGAGAAACGAAGAAAGAAACGGAGAAGCGAAGAAAGACACGAAGAAACGAAGAAAGAAACCGAGAAACGAAGAACGGAATGAAGAATAGAAGAAAGAAATGGAGAAACGAAGAAAGAAACGGAAAATCGAAGAAAGAAACGGAGAAACGAAGAAAGAAACGGAGAAACGAAGAAAGAAACGGAGAAACGAACAAAGAAACGGAGAAACGAACGAAGAAACGGAGAAACGGAGAAATAAATGGAGAAACGAAGAAATAAACGGAGAAACGGAGAAAGAAACGGAGGAACGAAGAAATAAACGGAGAAACGGAGAAACCGAGAAACGGAGCACCGGAGAAACGGAGGAACGGAGAAACGGAGGAACGGAGAAACGGAGAAACGGAGAAACGGAGAAACGGAGAAACGGAGAAACGGAGAAACGGAGAAACGGAGAAACGGAGAAACGGAGAAACGGAGAAACGGAGAAACGGAGAAACGGAGAAACGGAGAAACGGAGAAACGAAGGAAGAAACGGAGAAACGAAGAAAGAAACGGAGAAGCGAAGAAAGAAACCGAGAAACGAAGAACGGAATGAAGAATAGAAGAAAGAAATGGAGAAACGAAGAAAGAAACGGAAAATCGAAGAAAGAAACGGAGAAACGAAGAAAGAAACGGAGAAACGAAGAAGGAAACGGTGAAACGGAGAAACGGAGAAACGGAGAAACTGAGAAACCGAGAAACGGAGAAACGGAGAAACGGAGAAACGGAGAAACGGAGAAACGGAGAAACGGAGAAACGGAGAAACGGAGAAACGAAGGAAGAAACGGAGAAACGAAGAAAGAAACGGAGAAGCGAAGAAAGAAACCGAGAAACGAAGAACGGAATGAAGAATAGAAGAAAGAAATGGAGAAACGAAGAAAGAAACGGAAAATCGAAGAAAGAAACGGAGAAACGAAGAAAGAAACGGAGAAACGAAGAAGGAAACGGTGAAACGGAGAAACGGAGAAACGGAGAAACGGAGAAACGGAGAAACGGAGAAACGGAGAAACGGAGAAACGGAGAAACGGAGAAACGGAGAAACGGAGAAACGGAGAAACGGAGAAACGGAGAAACGGAGAAACGGAGAAACGGCGAAACGGAGAATCGGAGAAACGGAGAAACGGAGAAACGGAGAAACGAAGGAAGAAACGGAGAAGCGAAGAAAGACACGAAGAAACGAAGAATGAAACCGAGAAAAAAAGAACGGAATGAAGAATAGAAAAAAGAAATGGAGAAACGTAGAAAGAAACGGAAAATCGAAGAAAGAAACGGAGAAACGAAGAAAGAAACGGAGAAACGAAGAAAGAAACGGAGAAACGAACAAAGAAACGGAGAAACGAACAAAGAAACGGAGAAACGAACAAAGAAACGGAGAAACGGAGAAATAAATGGAGAAACGAAGAAATAAACGGAGAAACGCAGAAAGAAACGGAGGAACGAAGAAATAAACGGAGAAACGGAGAAAGAAACGGAGGAACGAACAAAGAAACGGTGAAACGGAGAAACGGAGAAACGGAGAAACGGAGAAACTGAGAAACCGAGAAACGGAGAAACGGAGAAACAGAGAAACCGAGAAACAGAGGAACAGAGAAACGGAGCACCGGAGAAACGGAGGAACGGAGAAACGGAGAAACGGAGAAACGGAGAAACGGAGAAACGGAGAAACGGAGAAACGAAGGAAGAAACGGAGAAACGAAGAAAGAAACGGAGAAGCGAAGAAAGAAACCGAGAAACGAAGAACGGAATGAAGAATAGAAGAAAGAAACGGAAAATCGAAGAAAGAAACGGAGAAACGCAGATAGAAACGGAGAAACGAAGAAAGAAACGGAGAAACGGAGAAAGAAACGGAGGAACGAAGAAGTAAACGGAGAAACGGAGAAAGAATCGGAGGAACGAAAAAAGTAACGGTGAAACGGAGAAACGGAGAAACGGAGAAACTGAGAAACCGAGAAACGGAGAAACGGAGAAACAGAGAAACCGAGAAAAAGAGAAACAGAGAAACGGAGCACCGGAGAAACGGAGAAACGGAGGAACGGAGAAACGGAGAAACGGAGAAACGGAGAAACGGAGAAACGGAGAAACGGAGAAACGGAGAAACGGAGAAACGGAGAAACGGAGAAACGGAGAAACGGAGAAACGGAGAAACGGAGAAACGGCGAAACGGAGAATCGGAGAAACGGAGAAACGGAGAAACGAAGGAAGAAACGGAGAAGCGAAGAAAGACACGAAGAAACGAAGATAGAAACCGAGAAAAAAAGAACGGAATGAAGAATAGAAGAAAGAAATGGAGAAACGTAGAAAGAAACGGAAAATCGAAGAAAGAAACGGAGAAACGAAGAAAGAAACGGAGAATCGAAGAAAGAAACGGAGAAACGAACAAAGAAACAGAGAAACGAACAAAGAAACGGAGAAACGAACAAAGAAACGGAGAAATAAATGGAGAATCGAAGAAATAAACGGAGAAACGCAGAAAGAAACGGAGAAACGAAGAAATAAACGGAGAAACGCAGAAAGAAACGGAGGAACGAAGAAATAAACGGAGAAACGGAGAAAGAAACGGAGGAACGAACAAAGAAACGGTGAAACGGAGAAACGGAGAAACGGAGAAACGGAGAAACGGAGAAACGGAGAAACGGAGAAACGGAGAAACGGAGAAACGGAGAAACGGAGAAACGGAGAAACGGAAAAACGGAGAAACGGAGAAACGGAGAAACGGAGAAACGGAGAAACGAAGGAAGAAACGGAGAAACGAAGAAAGAAACGGAGAAACGAAGAAAGAAACGGAGAAGCGAAGAAAGACACGAAGAAACGAAGAAAGAAACCGAGAAACGAAGAACGGAATGAAGAATAGAAGAAAGAAATGGAGAAACGAAGAAAGAAACGGAAAATCGAAGAAAGAAACGGAGAAACGGAGAAACGGAGAAACGGAGAAACGGAGAAACGGAGAAACGGAGAAACGGAGAAACGGAGAAACGGAGAAACGGAGAAACGGCGAAACGGAGAATCGGAGAAACGGAGAAACGGAGAAACGAAGGAAGAAACGGAGAAGCGAAGAAAGACACGAAGAAACGAAGATAGAAACCGAGAAAAAAAGAACGGAATGAAGAATAGAAGAAAGAAATGGAGAAACGTAGAAAGAAACGGAAAATCGAAGAAAGAAACGGAGAAACGAAGAAAGAAACGGAGAATCGAAGAAAGAAACGGAGAAACGAACAAAGAAACAGAGAAACGAACAAAGAAACGGAGAAACGAACAAAGAAACGGAGAAATAAATGGAGAATCGAAGAAATAAACGGAGAAACGCAGAAAGAAACGGAGAAACGAAGAAATAAACGGAGAAACGCAGAAAGAAACGGAGGAACGAAGAAATAAACGGAGAAACGGAGAAAGAAACGGAGGAACGAACAAAGAAACGGTGAAACGGAGAAACGGAGAAACGGAGAAACGGAGAAACGGAGAAACGGAGAAACGGAGAAACGGAGAAACGGAGAAACGGAGAAACGGAGAAACGGAGAAACGGAGAAACGGAGAAACGGAGAAACGGAGAAACGGAGAAACGGAGAAACGGAGAAACGGAGAAACGGAGAAACGGAGAAACGAAGGAAGAAACGGAGAAACGAAGAAAGAAACGGAGAAACGAAGAAAGAAACGGAGAAGCGAAGAAAGACACGAAGAAACGAAGAAAGAAACCGAGAAACGAAGAACGGAATGAAGAATAGAAGAAAGAAATGGAGAAACGAAGAAAGAAACGGAAAATCGAAGAAAGAAACGGAGAAACGAAGAAAGAAACGGAGAAACGAACAAAGAAACGGAGAAACGGACGAAGAAACGGAGAAACGGAGAAATAAATGGAGAAGCGAAGAAATAAACGGAGAAACGGAGAAAGAAGCTGAGGAACGAAGAAATAAACGGAGAAACGGAGAAAGAAACGGAGGAACGAACAAAGAAACGGTGAAACGGAGAAACGGAGAAACGGAGAAACGGAGAAACGGAGAAACTGAGAAACCGAGAAACGGAGAAACGGAGAAACAGAGAAACCGAGAAACGGAGAAACCGAGAAACGGAGCACCGGAGAAACGGAGGAACGGAGAAACGGAGGAACGGAGAAACGGAGAAACGGAGAAACGGAGAAACGGAGAAACGGAGAAACGGAGAAGCGGAGAAACGGAGAAACGGAGAAACGGAGAAACGGAGAAACGGAGAAACGGAGAAACGGAGAAACGGAGAAACGAAGGAAGAAACGGAGAAACGAAGAAAGAAACGGAGAAGCGAAGAAAGAAACCGAGAAACGAAGAAAGAAACCGAGAAACGAAGAACGGAATGAAGAATAGAAGAAAGAAATGGAGAAACGAAGAAAGAAACGGAAAATCGAAGAAGGAAACGGAGAAACGAAGAAAGAAACGGAGAAACGAAGAAAGAAACGGAGAAACGAACAAAGAAACGGAGAAACGAACGAAGAAACGGAGAAACGGAGAAATAAATGGAGAAACGAAGAAATAAACGGTGAAACGGGGAAAGAAACGGAGGTACGAAGAAATAAACGGTGAAACGGAGAAACGGAGAAACGGAGAAACGGAGAAACGGAGAAACGGAGAAACGGAGAAACGGAGAAACGGAGAAACGGAGAAACGGAGAAGCGGAGAAACGGAGAAACGGAGAAACGGAGAAACGGAGAAACTGAGAAACGGAGAAACGGATAAACGGAGAAACGGAGAAACGGAGAAACGGAGAAACGGAGAAACGGAGAAACGGAGAAACGGAGAAACGGAGAAACGGAGAAACGGAGAAACGAAGAAAGAAACGGAGAAGCGAAGAAAGACACGAAGAAACGAAGAAAGAAACCGAGAAACGAAGAACGGAATGAAGAATAGAAGAAAGAAATGGAGAAACGAAGAAAGAAACGGAAAATCGAAGAAAGAAACGGAGAAACGAAGAAAGAAACGGAGAAACGAAGAAAGAAACGGAGAAACGAACTAAGAAACGGAGAAACGGACGAAGAAACGGAGAAACGGAGAAATAAATGGAGAAGCGAAGAAATAAACGGAGAAACGGAGAAAGAAGCGGAGGAACGAAGAAATAAACGGAGAAACGGAGAAAGAAACGGAGGAACGAACAAAGAAACGGTGAAACGGAGAACCGGAGAAACGGAGAAACGGAGAAACTGAGAAACTGAGAAACGGAGAAACGGAGAAACAGAGAAACCGAGAAACGGAGAAACCGAGAAACGGAGCACCGGAGAAACGGAGGAACGGAGAAACGGAGGAACGGAGAAACGGAGAAACGGAGAAACGGAGAAACGGAGAAACGGAGAAACGGAGAAACGGAGAAGCGGAGAAACGGAGAAACGGAGAAACGGAGAAACGGAGAAACGGAGAAACGGAGAAACGTAGAAACGGAGAAACGGAGAAACGGAGAAACGAAGGAAGAAACGGAGAAACGAAGAAAGAAACGGAGAAGCGAAGAAAGAAACCGAGAAACGAAGAACGGAATGAAGAATAGAAGAAAGAAATGGAGAAACGAAGAAAGAAACGGAAAATCGAAGAAAGAAACGGAGAAACGAAAAAAGAAACGGAGAAACGAAGAAGGAAACGGTGAAACGGAGAAACGGAGAAACGGAGAAACTGAGAAACCGAGAAACGGAGAAACGGAGAAACAGAGAAACCGAGAAACAGAGAAACAGAGAAACGGAGCACCGGAGAAACGGAGGAACGGAGAAACGGAGAAACGGAGAAACGGAGAAACGGAGAAACGGAGAAACGGAGAAACGGAGAAACGGAGAAACGGAGAAACGGAGAAACGGAGAAACGGAGAAACGGAGAAACGAAGGAAGAAACGGAGAAACGAAGAAAGAAACGGAGAAGCGAAGAAAGAAACCGAGAAACGAAGAACGGAATGAAGAATAGAAGAAAGAAATGGAGAAACGAAGAAAGAAACGGAAAATCGAAGAAAGAAACGGAGAAACGAAGAAAGAAACAGAGAAACGAAGAAGGAAACGGTGAAACGGAGAAACGGAGAAACGGAGAAACTGAGAAACCGAGAAACGGAGAAACGGAGAAACAGAGAAACCGAGAAACAGAGAAACAGAGAAACAGAGAAACGGAGCACCGGAGAAACGGAGGAACGGAGAAACGGAGAAACGGAGAAACGGAGAAACGGAGAAACGGAGAAACGGAGAGAAACGGAGAAACGGAGAAACGGAGAAACGGAGAAACGGCGAAACGGAGAATCGGAGAAACGGAGAAACGGAGAAACGAAGGAAGAAACGGAGAAGCGAAGAAAGACACGAAGAAACGAAGAAAGAAACCGAGAAAAAAAGAACGGAATGAAGAATAGAAGAAAGAAATGGAGAAACGTAGAAAGAAACGGAAAATCGAAGAAAGAAACGGAGAAACGAAGAAAGAAACGGAGAAACGAAGAAAGAAACGGAGAAACGAACAAAGAAACGGAGAAACGAACAAAGAAACGGAGAAACGAACAAAGAAACGGTGAAACGGAGAAACGGAGAAACGGAGAAACTGAGAAACCGAGAATCGGAGAAACGGAGAAACAGAGAAACCGAGAAACGGAGAAACCGAGGAACGGAGCACCGGAGAAACGGAGGAACGGAGGAACGGAGAAACGGAGGAACGGAGAAACGGAGAAACGGAGAAACGGAGAAACGGAGAAACGGAGAAACGGAGAAGCGGAGAAACGGAGAAACGGAGAAACGGAGAAACGGAGAAACGGAGAAACGGAGAAACGGAGAAACGGAGAAACGGAGAAACGGAGAAACGGAGAAACGGAGAAACGAAGGAAGAAACGGAGAAACGAAGAAAGAAACGGAGAAACGAGGAAAGAAACGGAGAAACGAAGAAAGAAACGGAGAAGCGAAGAAAGACACGAAGAAACGAAGAAAGAAACCGAGAAACGAAGAACGGAATGAAGAATAGAAGAAAGAAATGGAGAAACGAAGAAAGAAACGGAAAATCGAAGAAAGAAACGGAGAAACGAAGAAAGAAACGGAAAATCGAAGAAAGAAACGGAGAAACGAAGAAAGAAACGGAGAAACGAACAAAGAAACGGAGAAACGAACAAAGAAACGGAGAAACGTACGAAGAAACGGAGAAACGGAGAAATAAATGGGGAAACGAAGAAATAAACGGAGAAACGGAGAAAGAAACGGAGGAACGAACAAAGAAACGGTCAAACGGAGAAACGGAGAAACGGAGAAACGGAGAAACGTAGAAACGTAGAAACGGAGAAACGGAGAAACGGAGAAACGAAGAAACGGAGAAACGGAGAAACGGAGAAACGGAGAAACGGAGAAACGGAGAAACGGAGAAACGGAGAAACAGAGAAACGGAGAAACGGAGAAACGGAGAAACGGAGAAACGGAGAAACGGAGAAACGGAGAAACGGCGAAACGGAGGAACGAACAAAGAAACGGTCAAACGGAGCAACGGAGAAACGGAGAAACGGAGAAACGTAGAAACGTAGAAACGGAGAAACGGAGAAACGGAGAAACGAAGAAACGGAGAAACGGAGAAACGGAGAAACGGAGAAACGGAGAAACGGAGAAACGGAGAAACGGAGAAACGGAGAAACGGAGAAACGAAGGAAGAAACGGAGAAACGAAGAAAGAAACGGAGAAGCGAAGAACGACACGAAGAAACGAAGAAAGAAACCGAGAAACGAAGAACGGAATGAAGAATAGAAGAAAGAAATGGAGAAACGTAGAAAGAAACGGAAAATCGAAGAAAGAAACGGAGAAACGAAGATAGAAACGGAGAAACGAAGAAAGAAACGGAGAAACGAACAAAGAAACGGAGAAACGAACAAAGAAACGGAGAAACGGAGAAATAAATGGAGAAACGAAGAAATAAACGGAGAAACGGAGAAAGAAACGGAGGAACGAAGAAGTAAACGGAGAAACGGAGAAAGAATCGGAGGAACGAAAAAAGAAACGGTGAAACGGAGAAACGGAGAAACGGAGAAACTGAGAAACGGGGAAACGGAGAAACAGAGAAACCGAGAAACAGAGAAACAGAGAAACGGAGCACCGGAGAAGCGGAGGAACGCAGAAACGGAGAAACGGAGAAACGGAGAATCGGAGAAACGGAGAAACGGAGAAACGGAGAAACGGGGAATCGGAGAAACGGAGAAACGAACAAAGAAACGGAGAAACGGAGAAACGGGGAAACGGAGAAACGGAGAAACGGAGAAACGGAGAAACGGAGAAACGGCGAAACGGAGGAACGAACAAAGAAACGGTCAAACGGAGAAACGGAGAAACGGAGAAACGGAGAAACGTAGAAACGTAGAAACGGAGAAACGGAGAAACGGAGAAACGAAGAAACGGAGAAACGGAGAAACGGAGTAACGGAGAAACGGAGAAACGGAGAAACGGAGAAACGGAGAAACGAAGGAAGAAACGGAGAAGCGAAGAAAGACACGAAGAAACGAAGAAAGAAACCGAGAAAAAAAGAACGGAATGAAGAATAGAAGAAAGAAATGGAGAAACGTAGAAAGAAACGGAAAATCGAAGAAAGAAACGGAGAAACGAAGAAAGAAACGGAGAAACGAAGAAAGGAACGGAGAAACGAACAAAGAAACGGAGAAACGGAGAAATAAATGGAGAAACGAAGAAATAAACGGAGAAACGCAGAAAGAAACGGAGGAACGAAGAAATAAACGGAGAAACGGAGAAAGAAACGGAGGAACGAACAAAGAAACGGTGAAACGGAGAAACGGAGAAACGGAGAAACTGAGAAACCGAGAATCGGAAAAACGGAGAAACAGAGAAACCGAGAAACGGAGAAACCGAGAAACGGAGCACCGGAGAAACGGAGGAACGGCGAACCGGAGAAACGGAGGAACGGCGAAACGGAGGAACGGAGAAACGGAGAAACGGAGAAACGGAGAAACGGAGAAACGGAGAAACGGAGAAACGGAGAAACGAAGAAACGGAGAAACGGAGAAACGGAGTAACGGAGAAACGGAGAAACGGAGAAACGGAGAAACGGAGAAACGGAGAAACGGAGAAACGGAGAAACGGAGAAACGGAGAAACGGAGAAACGGAGAAACGGAGAAACAGAGAAACGGAGAAACGGAGAAACGGAGAAACGGAGAAACGGAGAAACGGAGAAACGGAGAAACGGCGAAACGGAGGAACGGGGAATCGGAGAAACGGAGAAACGAACAAAGAAACGGAGAAACGGAGAAACGGAGAAACGGAGAAACGGAGAAACGGAGAAACGGAGAAACGGAGAAACGGAGAAACGGAGAAACGGCGAAACGGAGGAACGAACAAAGAAACGGTCAAACGGAGAAACGGAGAAACGGAGAAACGGAGAAACGTAGAAACGTAGAAACGGAGAAACGGAGAAACGGAGAAACGAAGAAACGTAGAAACGGAGAAACGGAGAAACGGAGAAACGAAGAAACGGAGAAACGGAGAAACGGAGTAACGGAGAAACGGAGAAACGGAGAAACGGAGAAACGGAGAAACGAAGGAAGAAACGGAGAAGCGAAGAAAGACACGAAGAAACGAAGAAAGAAACCGAGAAAAAAAGAACGGAATGAAGAATAGAAGAAAGAAATGGAGAAACGTAGAAAGAAACGGAAAATCGAAGAAAGAAACGGAGAAACGAAGAAAGAAACGGAGAAACGAAGAAAGGAACGGAGAAACGAACAAAGAAACGGAGAAACGGAGAAATAAATGGAGAAACGAAGAAATAAACGGAGAAACGCAGAAAGAAACGGAGGAACGAAGAAATAAACGGAGAAACGGAGAAAGAAACGGAGGAACGAACAAAGAAACGGTGAAACGGAGAAACGGAGAAACGGAGAAACTGAGAAACCGAGAATCGGAAAAACGGAGAAACAGAGAAACCGAGAAACGGAGAAACCGAGAAAAACGGAGCACCGGAGAAACGGAGGAACGGCGAAACGGAGGAACGGAGAAACGGAGAAACGGAGAAACGGAGAAACGGAGAAACGGAGAAACGGAGAAACGGAGAAACGAAGAAACGGAGAAACGGAGAAAAGGAGTAACGGAGAAACGGAGAAACGGAGAAACGGAGAAACGGAGAAACGGAGAAACGGAGAAACGGAGAAACAGAGAAACGGAGAAACGGAGAAACGGAGAAACGGAGAAACGGAGAAACGGCGAAACGGAGAAACGGAGAAACGGAGAAACGGAGAAACCGAGAAACGGAGAAACGGAGAAACGGAGAAACGGAGGAACGGAGAAACGGAGAAACGGAGAATCGGAGAAACGGAGAAACGGAGAAACGAAGGAAGAAACGGAGAAGCGAAGAAAGAAACGGAGAAACGAAGAAAGAAACGGAGAAGCGAAGAACGACACGAAGAAACGAAGAAAGAAACCGAGAAACGAAAAACGGAATGAAGAATAGAGGAAAGAAATGGAGACACGAAGAAAGAAACGGAAAATCGAAGAAAGAAACGGAGAAACGAAGAAAGAAACGGAGAAACGAAGAAAGAAACGGAGAAACGAACAAAGAAACGGAGAAACGAACAAAGAAACGGAGAAACGGAGAAATAAATGGAGAAACGAAGAAATAAACGGAGAAACGGAGAAAGAAACGGAGGAACGAAGAAATAAACGGAGAAACGGAGAAAGAAACGGAGGAACGAACAAAGAAACGGTGAAACGGAGAAACGGAGAAACGGAGAAACTGAGAAACCGAGAAACGGAGAAACGGAGAAACGGAGAAACAAAGAAACCGAGAAACAGAGAAACCGAGAAACGGAGAACCGGAGAAACGGAGGAACGGAGAAACGGAGAAACGGAGAAACGGAGAAACGGAGAAACGGAGGAACGGAGAAACGGAGAAACGGAGAAACGGAGAAACGGAGAAACGAAGAAACGGAGAAACGGAGAAACGGAGAAACGGAGAAACGGAGAAACGGAGAAACGGAGAAACGGAGAAACGAAGAAACGGAGAAACGGAGAAACGAAGAAAGAAACGGAGAAACGAAGAAAGAAACGGAAAATCGAAGAAAGAAACGGAGAAACGAAGAAAGAAACGGAGAAACGAACAAAGAAACGGAGAAACGAACAAAGAAACGGAGAAACGAAGAAATAAACGGAGAAACGGAGAAAGAAACGGAGGAACGAACAAAGAAACGGTGAAACGGAGAAACGGAGAAACGGAGAAACTGAGAAACCGAGAAACGGAGAAACGGAGAAACGGAGAAACAGAGAAACCGAGAAACGGAGAAACGGAGAAACGGAGAAACGGAGAAACGGAGAAACGGAGAAACGAAGGAAGAAACGGAGAAACGAAGAAAGAAACGGAGAAACGAAGAAAGAAACGGAGAAGCTAAGAAAGACACGAAGAAACGAAGAAAGAAAGCGAGAAACGAAGAACGGAATGAAGAATAGAAGAAAGAAATGGAGAAACGAAGAAAGAAACGGAAAATCGAAGAAAGAAACGGAGAAACGAAGAAAGAAACGGAGAAACGAACAAAGAAACGGAGAAACGAAGAAAGAAACGGAGAAGCGAAGAAAGAAACCGAGAAACGAAGAACGGAATGAAGAATAGAAGAAAGAAATGGAGAAACGAAGAAAGAAACGGAAAATCGAAGAAGGAAACGGAGAAACGAAGAAAGAAACGGAGAAACGAACGAAGAAACGGAGAAACGGAGAAATAAATGGAGAAACGAAGAAATAAACGGTGAAACGGAGAAAGAAACGGAGGTACGAAGAAATAAACGGAGAAACGGAGAAAGAAACGGAGGAACGAACAAAGAAACGGTGAAACGGAGAAAGAAACGGAGGAACGAACAAAGAAACGGTGAAACGGAGAAACGGAGAAACGGAGAAACGGAGAAACGGAGAAACGGAGAAACGGAGAAACGGAGAAACGGAGAAACGGAGAAACGGAGAAGCGGAGAAACGGAGAAACGGAGAAACGGAGAAACGGAGAAACTGAGAAACGGAGAAACGGAGAAACGGAGAAACGGAGAAACGGAGAAACGGAGAAACGGAGAAACGGAGAAACGGAGAAACGGAGAAACGGAGAAACGGAGAAACGGAGAAACGGAGAAACGGAGAAACGGAGAAACGGAGAAACGGAGAAACGAAGGAAGAAACGGAGAAACGAAGAAAGAAACGGAGAAGCGAAGAACGACACGAAGAAACGAAGAAAGAAACCGAGAAACGAAGAACGGAATGAAGAATAGAAGAAAGAAACGGAAAATCGAAGATAGAAACGGAGAAACGAAGATAGAAACGGAGAAACGAAGAAAGAAACGGAGAAACGAACAAAGAAACGGAGAAACGAACAAAGAAACGGAGAAACGGAGAAATAAATGGAGAAACGAAGAAATAAACGGAGAAACGGAGAAAGAAACGGAGGAACGAAGAAGTAAACGGAGAAACGGAGAAAGAATCGGAGGAACGAAAAAAGAAACGGTGAAACGGAGAAACGGAGAAACGGAGAAACTGAGAAACCGAGAAACGGGGAAACGGAGAAACAGAGAAACCGAGAAACAGAGAAACAGAGAAACGGAGCACCGGAGAAACGGAGGAACGCAGAAACGGAGAAACGGAGAAACGGAGAATCGGAGAAACGGAGAAACGGAGAAACGGAGAAACGGGGAATCGGAGAAACGGAGAAACGAACAAAGAAACGGAGAAACGGAGAAACGGAGAAACGGCGAAACGGAGGAACGAACAAAGAAACGGTCAAACGGAGAAACGGAGAAACGGAGAAACGGAGAAACGTAGAAACGTAGAAACGGAGAAACGGAGAAACGGAGAAACGAAGAAACGGAGAAACGGAGAAACGGAGTAACGGAGAAACGGAGAAACGGAGAAACGGAGAAACGGAGAAACGGAGAAACGAAGGAAGAAACGGAGAAGCGAAGAAAGACACGAAGAAACGAAGAAAGAAACCGAGAAAAAAAGAACGGAATGAAGAATAGAAGAAAGAAATGGAGAAACGTAGAAAGAAACGGAAAATCGAAGAAAGAAACGGAGAAACGAAGAAAGAAACGGAGAAACGAAGAAAGGAACGGAGAAACGAACAAAGAAACGGAGAAACGGAGAAATAAATGGAGAAACGAAGAAATAAACGGAGAAACGCAGAAAGAAACGGAGGAACGAAGAAATAAACGGAGAAACGGAGAAAGAAACGGAGGAACGGACAAAGAAACGGTGAAACGGAGAAACGGAGTAACGGAGAAACGGAGAAACGGAGAAACGGAGAAACGGAGAAACGGAGAAACGGAGAAACGGAGAAACGGAGAAACGGAGAAACGGAGAAACGGAGAAACGGAGAAACGGAGAAACGGAGAAACGGAGAAACGGAGAAACGGAGAAACGGAGAAACGGAGAAACGGAGAAACGGAGAAACGGAGAAACGGCGAAACGGAGAAACGGAGAAACGGAGAAACGGAGGAACGGAGAAACGGAGAAACGGAGAAACGGAGAAACGGAGAAGCAGAGAAACGAAGGAAGAAACGGAGAAACGAAGAAAGAAACGGAGAAACGAAGAAAGAAACGGAAAATCGAAGAAAGAAACGGAGAAACGAAGAAAGAAACGGAGAAACGAACAAAGAAACGGAGAAACGAACAAAGAAACGGAGAAACGAACAAAGAAACGGAGAAACGGAGAAATAAATGGAGAAACGAAGAAATAAACGGAGAAACGGAGAAAGAAACGGAGGAACGAACAAAGAAACGGTGAAACGGAGAAACGGAGAAACGGAGAAACTGAGAAACCGAGAAACGGAGAAACGGAGAAACGGAGAAACAGAGAAACCGAGAAACGGAGAAACGGAGAAACGGAGCACCGGAGAAACGGAGGAACGGAGAAACGGAGAAACGGAGTAACGGAGAAACGGAGAAACGGAGAAACGGAGAAACGGAGAAACGGAGAAACGGAGGAACGGAGAAACGGAGAAACGGAGAAACGGAGAAACGGAGAAACGGAGAAACGGAGAAACGGAGTAACGGAGAAACGGAGAAACGGAGAAACGGAGAAACGGAGAAACGGAGAAACGGAGAAACGGAGAAACGGAGAAACGGAGAAACGGAGAAACGGAGAAACGGAGAAACGGAGAAACGAAGGAAGAAACGGAGAAACGAAGAAAGAAACGGAGAAACGAAGAAAGAAACGGAGAAGCTAAGAAAGACACGAAGAAACGAAGAAAGAAAGCGAGAAACGAAGAACGGAATGAAGAATAGAAGAAAGAAATGGAGAAACGAAGAAAGAAACGGAAAATCGAAGAAAGAAACGGAGAAGCGAAGAAAGAAACGGAGAAACGAACAAAGAAACGGAGACACGAACAAAGAAACGGAGAAACGAACAAAGAAACGGAGAAACGGAGAAATAAATGGAGAAACGAAGAAATAAACGGAGAAACGGAGAAAGAAACGGAGGAACGAACAAAGAAACGGTGAAACGGAGAAACGGAGAAACGGAGAAAATGAGAAACCGAGAAACGGAGAAACGGAGAAACGGAGAAACGGAGAAACAGAGAAACCGAGAAACGGAGAAACGGAGAAACGGAGCACCGGAGAAACGGAGGAACGGAGAAACGGAGAAACGGAGAAACGGAGAAACGGAGAAACGGAGAAACGGAGAAACGGAGAAGAACGGAGAACGGAGTAACGGAGAAACGGAGAAACGGAGAAACGGAGAAACGGAGAAACGGAGAAACGGAGAAACGGAGAAACGGAGAAACGAGAAACGGAGAAACGGAGAAACGGAGAAACGGAGAAACGGAGAAACGGAGAAACGGAGAAACGGAGAAGGAAACGGAGAAACGAGAAACGGAGAAACGGAGAAACGGAGAAACGGAGAAACGGAGAAACGGAGAAACGGAGAAACGGAGAAACGGAGAAACGGAGAAACGGAGAAACGGAGAAGAACGGAGAAACGGAGAAACGGAGTAACGGAGAAACGGAGAAACGGCGAAACGGAGAAACGGAGAAACGGAGAAACGGAGAAACGGAGAAACGGAGAAACGGAGAAACGGAGAAACGGAGAAACGGAGTAACGGAGAAACGGAGAAACGGAGAAACGGAGAAACGGAGAAACGGAGAAACGGAGAAACGGAGAAACGGAGAAACGGAGAAACGGAGAAACGGAGAGAACGGAGAAACGGAGAAACGGAGAAACGGAGAAACGGAGAAACGAAGGAAGAAACGGAGAAACGAAGGAAGAAACGGAGAAACGAAGAAAGAAACGGAGAAACGAAGAAAGAAACGGAGAAGCTAAGAAAGACACGAAGAAACGAAGAAAGAAAGCGACAAACAAAGAACGGAATGAAGAATAGAAGAAAGAAATGGAGAAACGAAGAAAGAAACGGAAAATCGAAGAAAGAAACGGAGAAACGAAGAAAGAAACGGAGAAACGAACAAAGAAACGGAGAAACGAACAAAGAAACGGAGAAACGAACAAAGATACGGAGAAACGGAGAAATAAATGGAGAAACGAAGAAATAAACGGAGAAACGGAGAAAGAAACGGAGGAACGAACAAAGAAACGGTGAAACGGAGAAACGGAGAAACGGAGAAACTGAGAAACCGAGAAACGGAGAAACGGAGAAACGGAGCACCGGAGAAACGGAGGAAAGGAGAAACGGAGAAACAGAGAAACGGAGGAACGGAGAAACGGAGAAACGGAGAAACGGAGAAACGGAGAAACGGAGAAACGGAGAAACGGAGAAACGGAGTAACGGAGAAACGGAGAAACGGAGAAACGGAGAAACGAAGGATGAAACGGAGAAGCGAAGAAAGAAACGGAGAAACGAAGAAAGAAACGGAGAAACGAACAAAGAAACGGAGAAACGAACAAAGAAACGGAGAAACGGAGAAATAAATGGAGAAACGAAGAAATAAACGGAGAAACGCAGAAAGAAACGGAGGAACGAAGAAATAAACGGAGAAACGGAGAAAGAAACGGAGGAAAGAACAAAGAAACGGTGAAACGGAGAAACGGCGAAACGGAGAAACTGAGAAACCGAGAAACGGAGAAACGGAGAAACAGAGAAACCGAGAAACGGAGAAACCGAGAAACGGAGCACCGGAGAAACGGAGGAACGGCGAAACGGAGGAACGGAGAAACGGAGAAACGGAGAAACGGAGAAACGGAGAAACGGAGAAACGGAGAAACGGAGAAACGGAGAAACGGCGAAACGGAGAAACGGAGAAACGGAGAAACGGAGAAACGGAGAAACCGAGAAACGGAGAAACGAAGGAAGAAACGGAGAAGCGAAGAACGACACGAAGAAACGAAGAAAGAAACCGAGAAACGAAGAACGGAATGAAGAACAGAAGAAAGAAATGGAGAAACGAAGAAAGAAACGGAAAATCGAAAAGAGAAACGGAGAAACGAAGAAAGAAACGGAGAAACGAAGAAAGAAACGGAGAAACGAAGAAAGAAACGGAGAAACGAACAAAGAAACGGAGAAACGAACAAAGAAACGGAGAAACGGAGAAATAAATGGAGAAACGAAGAAATAAACGGAGAAACGGAGAAAGAAACGGAGGAACGAAGAAATAAACGGAGAAACGGAGAAACGGAGATACGGAGAAACTGAGAAACCGACAAACGGAGAAACGGAGAAACAGAGAAACCGAGAAACAGAGAAACCGAGATACGGAGAACCGGAGAAACGGAGGAACGGAGAAACGGAGAAACGGAGAAACGAAGAAACGGAGAAACGGAGAAGCGGAGTAACGGAGAAACGGAGAAACGGAGAAACGGAGAAACGGAGAAACGGAGAAACGGAGAAACGGAGAAGCGGAGTAACGGAGTAACGGAGAAACGGAGAAACGGAGAAACGGAGAAACGGAGAAACGGAGAAGAAACGGAGAAACGGAGAAACGGAGAAACGGAGAAACGGAGAAACGGAGAAACGGAGAAACGGAGAAACGGAGAAACGGAGAAACGGAGAAACGGAGAAACGGAGAAACGGAGAAACGGAGAAACGGAGAAACGGAGAAACGGAGAAACGGAGAAACGGAGAAACGGAGAAACGAAGGAAGAAACGGAGAAGCGAAGGAAGAAACGGAGAAACGAAGAAAGAAACGGAGAAACGAACAAAGAAACGGAGAAAGGAACAAAGAAACGGAGAAACGGAGAAATAAATGGAGAAACGAAGAAATAAACGGAGAAACGCAGAAAGAAACGGAGGAACGAAGAAATAAACGGAGAAACGGAGAAAGAAACGGAGGAACGAACAAAGAAACGGTGAAACGGAGAAACGGCGAAACGGAGAAACTGAGAAACCGAGAAACGGAGAAACGGAGAAACAGAGAAACCGAGAAACGGAGAAACCGAGAAACGGAGCACCGGAGAAACGGAGGAACGGCGAAACGGAGGAACGGAGAAACGGAGAAACGGAGAAACGGAGAAACGGAGAAACGGAGAAACGGAGAACGGAGAAGAACGGAGAAACGGAGAAACGGAGAAACGAGAACGAGAACGGAGAAACGGAGAAACGGAGTAACGGAGAAACGGAGAAACGGAGAAACGGAGAAACTGAGAAACGGAGAAACGGAGAAACGGAGAAACGGAGAAGCGGAGTAACGGAGTAACGGAGAAACGGAGAAACGGAGAAACGGAGAAACGGAGAAACGGAGAAACGGAGAAACGGAGAAACGGAGAAACGGAGAAACGGAGAAACGAAGGAAGAAACGTAGAAGCGAAGAAAGAAATGGAGAAACGAAGAAAGAAACGGAGAAACGAACAAAGAAACGGAGAAAGGAACAAAGAAACGGAGAATCGGAGAAATAAATGGAGAAACGAAGAAAAAAACGGAAAAACGCAGAAAGAAACGGAGGAACGAAGAAATAAACGGAGAAACGGAGAAAGAAACGGAGGAACGAACAAAGAAACGGTGAAACGGAGAAACGGCGAAACGGAGAAACTGAGAAACCGAGAAACGGAGAAACGGAGAAACAGAGAAACCGAGAAACGGAGAAACGGAGAAACGGAGAAACGGAGGAACGGCGAAACGGAGGAACGGAGAAACGGAGAACGGAGAAACGGAGAAACGGAGAAACGGAGAAACGGAGAAACGGGAGAAACGGAGAAACGGAGAAACGGAGAAACGGAGAAACGGAGAAACGCGAAACGGAGAAACGGAGAAACGGAGAAACGGAGAAACGGAGAAACGAAGGAAGAAACGGAGAAGCGAAGAACGACACGAAGAAACGAAGAAAGAAACCGAGAAACGAAGAACGGAATGAAGAATAGAAGAAAGAAATGGAGAAACGAAGAAAGAAACGGAAAATCGAAAAGAGAAACGGAGAAACGAAGAAAGAAACGGAGAAACGAAGAAAGAAACGGAGAAACGAACAAAGAAACGGAGAGAACGGAGAAATAAATGGAGAAACGAAGAAATAAACGGAGAAACGGAGAAAGAAACGGAGGAACGAAGAAATAAACGGAGAAACGGAGAAAGAAACGGAGGAACGAACAAAGAAACGGTGAAACGGAGAAACTGAGAAACCGACAAACGGAGAACGGAGAAACAGAGAAACCGAGAAACAGAGAAACCGAGATACGGAGAACCGGAGAAACGGAGGAACGGAGAAACGGAGAAACGGAGAAACGAAGAAACGGAGAAACGGAGAAACGGAGTAACGGAGAAACGGAGAAACGGAGAAACGGAGAAACGGAGAGAAACGGAGAAACGGAGAAACGGAGAAACGGAGAAACGGAGAAACGGAGAAAACGGAGAAACGGAGAAACGGAGAAACGGAGAAACGGCGAAACGGAGAAACGGAGAAGCGAAGGAAGAAACGGAGAAACGAAGAAGAGAAACGGAGAAACGAACAAAGAAACGGAGAAAGGAACAAAGAAACGGAGAAACGGAGAAATAAATGGAGAAACGAAGAAATAAACGGAGAAACGCAGAAAGAAACGGAGGAACGAAGAAATAAACGGAGAAACGGAGAAAGAAACGGAGGAACGAACAAAGAAACGGTGAAACGGAGAAACGGCGAAACGGAGAAACTGAGAAACCGAGAAACGGAGAAACGGAGAAACAGAGAAACCGAGAAACGGAGAAACCGAGAAACGGAGCACCGGAGAAACGGAGGAACGGCGAAACGGAGGAACGGAGAAAACGGAGAAACGGAGAAACGGAACGGAGAAACGGAGAAACGGAGAAACGGAGAAACGGAGAAACGGAGAAACGGAGAAACGGAGAAACGGAGAAACGGAAGAAACGGAGAAACGGAGAAACGGAGAACGGAGTAACGGAGAAACGGAGAAACGGAGAAACGGAGAAACTGAGAAACGGAGAAACGGAGAAACGGAGAAACGGAGAAGCGGAGTAACGGAGTAACGGAGAAACGGAGAAACGGAGAAACGGAGAGAAACGGAGAAACGGAGAAACGGAGAAACGGAGAAACGGAGAGAAACGGAGAAACGGAGAAACGGAGAAACGGAGAAACGAAGGAAGAAACGTAGAAGCGAAGAAAGAAATGGAGAAACGAAGAAAGAAACGGAGAAACGAACAAAGAAACGGAGAAAGGAACAAAGAAACGGAGAATCGGAGAAATAAATGGAGAAACGAAGAAAAAAACGGAAAAACGCAGAAAGAAACGGAGGAACGAAGAAATAAACGGAGAAACGGAGAAAGAAACGGAGGAACGAACAAAGAAACGGTGAAACGGAGAAACGGCGAAACGGAGAAACTGAGAAACCGAGAAACGGAGAAACGGAGAAACAGAGAAACCGAGAAACGGAGAAACGGAGAAACGGAGAAACGGAGGAACGGCGAAACGGAGGAACGGAGAAACGGAGAACGGAGAAACGGAGAAACGGAGAACGGAGAACGGAGAAACGGAGAAAACGGAGAAACGGAGAAACGGAGAAACGGAGAAACGGAGAACGGAGAAACGGCGAAACGGAGAAACGGAGAAACGGAGAAACGGAGAACGAGAACGGAGAAACGAAGGAAGAAACGGAGAAGCGAAGAACGACACGAAGAAACGAAGAAAGAAACCGAGAAACGAAGAACGGAATGAAGAATAGAAGAAAGAAATGGAGAAACGAAGAAAGAAACGGAAAATCGAAAAGAGAAACGGAGAAACGAAGAAAGAAACGGAGAAACGAAGAAAGAAACGGAGAAACGAACAAAGAAACGGAGAAAACGGAGAAATAAATGGAGAAACGAAGAAATAAACGGAGAAACGGAGAAAGAAACGGAGGAACGAAGAAATAAACGGAGAAACGGAGAAAGAAACGGAGGAACGAACAAAGAAACGGTGAAACGGAGAAACTGAGAAACCGACAAACGGAGAAACGGAGAAACAGAGAAACCGAGAAACAGAGAAACCGAGATACGGAGAACCGGAGAAACGGAGGAACGGAGAGAAACGGAGAAACGGAGAAACGAGAAGAGAAACGGAGAAACGGAGAAACGGAGAAACGGAGAAACGGAGAAACGGAGAAACGGAGAAACGGAGAAACGGAGAAACGGAGAAACGGAGAAACGGAGAAACGGAGAAACGGAGAAACGGAGAAAACGGAGAAACGGAGAAACGGAGAAACGGAGAAACGGAGAAACGGAGAGAAACGGAGAAACGGAGAAACGGAGAAACGGAGAAACGGAGAAACGGAGAAACGGAGAAACGGAGAAACGGAGAAACGAGAAACGGAGAAACGGAGAAACGGAGAAACGGAGAAACGGAGAAACGGAGAAACGGCGAAACGGAGAAACGGAGAAACGGAGAAACGGAGAAACGGAGAAACGGAGAAACGGAGAAACGGAGAAACGAAGGAAGAAACGTAGAAGCGAAGAAAGAAATGGAGAAACGAAGAAAGAAACGGAGAAACGAACAAAGAAACGGAGAAAGGAACAAAGAAACGGAGAATCGGAGAAATAAATGGAGAAACGAAGAAAAAAACGGAAAAACGCAGAAAGAAACGGAGGAACGAAGAAATAAACGGAGAAACGGAGAAAGAAACGGAGGAACGAACAAAGAAACGGTGAAACGGAGAAACGGCGAAACGGAGAAACTGAGAAACCGAGAAACGGAGAAACGGAGAAACAGAGAAACCGAGAAACGGAGAAACGGAGAAACGGAGAAACGGAGGAACGGCGAAACGGAGGAACGGAGAAACGGAGAAACGGAGAAACGGAGAAACGGAGAAACGGAGAAACGGAGAAACGGAGAAACGGAGAAACGGAGAAGGGAACGGAGAAACGGAGAAACGGCGAAACGGAGAAACGGAGAAACGGAGAAACGGAGAAACGGAGAAACGAAGGAAGAAACGGAGAAGCGAAGAACGACACGAAGAAACGAAGAAAGAAACCGAGAAACGAAGAACGGAATGAAGAATAGAAGAAAGAAATGGAGAAACGAAGAAAGAAACGGAAAATCGAAAAGAGAAACGGAGAAACGAAGAAAGAAACGGAGAAACGAAGAAAGAAACGGAGAAACGAACAAAGAAACGGAGAAACGGAGAAATAAATGGAGAAACGAAGAAATAAACGGAGAAACGGAGGAACGAAGAAATAAACGGAGAAACGGAGAAAGAACGGAGGAACGAACAAAGAAACGGTGAAACGGAGAAACTGAGAAACCGACAAACGGAGAAACGGAGAAACAGAGAAACCGAGAAACAGAGAAACCGAGATACGGAGAACCGGAGAACGGAGGAACGGAGAAACGGAGAAACGGAGAAACGAAGAAACGGAGAAACGGAGAAACGGAG